>NC_047030.1:22457581-22491522 GCF_902652985.1 Pecten maximus | reverse complement strand
TATCTCACTAATCATCAATCAGATACTAAAATGAAATAGCAAATCAGCTGTGGATACAGACAGGGGGATATAATTTTATTAATTGGGTAATGATATGAATTACTTGCAATAGATACATCGTACAATAATTACAACAATAATTATCTAGCATGATTTCTAGACGTATGTGGCTCGTTATAGTTTAGGGCAATATCTAACTAATCATGTTAGCATTGAGTCCTAAAGGCCTCTTGGTTTTTAGAAACTACACTAATGACAACGTATGTATACACTGCTCTTCACAAAACGCATCAAATGGCACTAATATCATTGAAATATAACTAATTAGAGTCACCAAATAAACACAAATAAAAGAAAAAAATAATAAACCAAAGTTGTTGGCTACGTTTCAGAGACAGCATCACCCAATCACAAGATCGTATTTGGTTTTGTTGTCCAACAATTGTCATCCACATTGTAGTTTCCTTGGTGGTATGCAGTATATTGGTGCACTAAACCATGTATGCTGATAGAGTCAGTCGGATTGGGGTTTTTTAAGCAAGAAATTCTTGCGGACTAATTTGAGGGTTGGATTTTATTGGAAGAGCCTTATTCAGAGCAGATGTCCAGACATATTTCTTCGAATTTCACATTCCTGAATTCCTCTTGAACAAACATTCCCTAATTATAACTGAACTCTTTTACTAACGTGGTAGGCATACAATTAAGGGATTAAATTTAACATTATGGATGTGTTGTTAAAGAGAAATGAAATGAAAGCTTGCATTTAAGAACAGAATTTTATCAAATAATATAAATACATGATTAAATTATATTGAAACTATTAACTAGACCCATGTTAACTATAAACTGGCAGTGTTTTGCATATATCACGATTCCAAACTTTATTTAACACTAAACTACATGGCTTGCCATCAGGTGTAGTTATTTAACTCTTTGTAAGAGCCATCACAAATTCATTCGCGCAACGCTGGTTTCACTTAATAGATATTTGAATGTCATCAACCTTGTTTGACATTTCTTTTAAGGTACTTTACCCAATGTAGTTTACAGTAATAGTGTATCACGTGTTAATTCGAAGGAAGAACAAAGAGCTGACGTATAAAACTCAATTTCAGAATTACTTAAAGCAACAAGTCCACAATGAATGTCTTCTTCGTTCAAATTATACAATAGATATAAGTTACCACCAGAGTTGTACAGTTATAGTTTATATTACGTCTTCATTAGGAAGAGATGACACACCACTTTGATATCAGAATTAAAGAAAACAACAAGTCGACCTGATACTTTGAGTAACTAATGATACTTACCATCAGGTGGTGTATTTTGACTCTTCGTAGGAACCATCACGTATTTATTATGATATGATGCTGTTTACTGAATTCATATTTGCAGGTGATCAACGCTTGTGTTTTATTTCCTTTGAAATACGTTAACCCCAGATTTTCACAGTTATCGTTTATGTCACGTCTTCATTAGGAAGAGCTGACGAACACAACAATTTAATATCAGAATAAAAGAAAACAACCTCGACCTGACACTTTGTGTAACTTATGCAACCATGAGACCTACATAATCATATCATTCTGATATAAACAAATAGAAGACTGTCATCAAAACATTTTTCAATATCAACATTGGCTGACTTCTTCGTTCAACTTTAAACGGTATTTACTCTAAAAAGCCTTCATCAGCGGTGTTTGTCCATTCTTATCAGTGATGCTGATATCAGCTCCCCCGTCCACCAATATCTTCACCTATTTATAATGTCCCTTCATAATACTCCGGACTAGAAGTTTGGAGGTGACACGATATTGTTTACAGTTTTGTATTCACGCATATACAAGCCTTTTTACGTGTCATTACCGTAACTTTTGTTGTCGCTTGGATAATTAAGGACAATTGCCTTGATACGGATACTAAATATAGATATAAAATCATTAACGAAGCAATGTTTGTCGTGTTCATTTTATTCATACTGAAGAAGTTTATATTTCTATATACAATGTATCTGATGAAGATATGCATTTAATCATTGTTCAGGAAACGATTAGATATGATTTTTTTTTTTATTTTCATTATCCTTAAACACAGGTTTGAGCAAAGTTGGTCAATATCTGGATTCGACTAATTATAAGATGTTTAATTGATATTGAAGGAATGTATATGTAACCCTGGTAAATACTAGCCGCAATATACGGCTCGGCTAGAGAGATCTTCTCTTTAGCTTGATCGGTTGAGCGTAAGACTAGTAAGCCAGAGGTCCCGGGTTCGATCCCTAGCGGAGGCAGTGATTTAAAATTTAATAACCATGCGCTCTGTTACATTGGCGCCCACGTAGGGACCCGGTAAAAATACTCAAGCCTTGTTCCACAAGCATCGCCGTTACCCCTGGAGACTCGAGGACGAGTTCTTTCCTGGAGGGGGAGTATGTAACCCTGGTAAATACTAGCCGCAATATACGGCTCGGCTAGAGATATCTTCTCTTCAGCTTGATCGGTTGAGCGTAAGACCATTAAGCCAGAGGTACCGGGTTCGATCCCTAGCGGAGGCAGTGATTTAAAATTTAATAATCATGAGCTCTGTTACATATATTTCTATATATCTGATGAAGATATTATTAAATCATTGTTCAGGAAACAATAAGATATATATCAAATTTATTGTACATGTTATACCAATTTTCCATCAGAGTTTATTTCTAAAAAAAGTTGGTATGATAAACGTGAAAGATTTTTGAGAAACCAAATGATGCAACCACTTGAATATGTAGGCCTTGAATAATTATTGTTGATGTATTTACTAATCAATGATATTGTCTGATTTTGATGGAGTCTGGCATGAAGGTGTAGTGTAATAAAATATGCTTTATAAGAAGATCCAGTTGGTGTTGCTGTGCGTGTTGGCGGGTGGGTGAGTGAGTGAGTGGTCGGAGATGTACCATGGACCCTTAATTTTCCGATCGGTTAACCAAGATAGCCACTATCTTATGTCAATTGATTTCTTGAAATTTAAATATTGTCCGATTTTGATGACATTTGGTATGTAAATACATTATGGGACAGTTTTATATTTCAACAAATTGGTCAACATTTGCTATCATCTGGTTGGTTAATATTTGATTATTTTCCATTTTGAAAAAAATGGTATGCAGTGGTATTAGAGGACTGCCGCCATTTCCTGGCCTCGACTGGTTGAAATTTAAGCATTGTCTACTTTGATATAGATAAGATAAAATTGGTATGTAGGGGTATTAGGGACTATGTGGGTAATTGCGTTTGGGGGACTTCTGTAATGGTTTCTAATAACAATTTCTACTTCGCAAATGACACATTGGACTTTTATAAGACTTGGTATGTGCATTGACAAAGCAAATTCATTACGTGATCCTATTCGACAGAGTTTCCGCCATTTCATGGCGTCTAATTAGCGTTTAATAAATCTGAATTATGCCCGATTTTGTCAGAATGTGGTATGAAGGTGTATTATGGGACTGCATCAATTTGGTTTTCTGTAACAACAAATTGGTCGCAATTTCTGGCATCTTATTGGTCTAAATCCAATTATTGACTGATTTTATTCAAATTAAGCATATACTAATTAGATCACAAGGCAAACGACACATTTATCTGTTTCATCATCTACGACCTCAATGGCAGTTTAGTAAACTTATGTAATGGCTCCTGTGACAATTTTAAGCGTTTCAATCTATCCCTTTGCGTATAATAAAGCTGTCTTGATGTTGATATATGCTAGCTCGAAGCATGTTTTCTTAACGATTCCTTCCTTCACTTAACTCAAAGTGACGTGGTTTCCAAGCGAGTAGGGTTATATGACACTGTATGTTTGTATTCAGTATCGTCCTACTATATATACTTTATTTAGTCATATATTAAGTACAGTGTCTAAATTAGGAAACATAACTGACGTATACAACAACTTAACTTTAGAATTAATTCTTATTCACGTAACAGGTCTAGCACTAGCAACAACGAATGTAAAAATGTGACCTACGTTATCTCACTAATCATCAAATCAGATACTAAAATGAAATAGCAAATCAGCTGTAGATACAGACAGGGAGGATATAATTTTATTAATTGGGCAATGATATGAATTACTTGCAATAGATACATCGTACAATAATTACAACAATAATTATCTAGCATGATTTCTAGACGTATGTGGCTCGTTATAGTTTCGGGCAATATCTAACTAATCATGTTAGCATTGAGTCCTCAAGGCCTCTTGGTTTTTAGAAACTACACTAATGACAGCGTATGTATACACTGCTCTTCACAAAACGCATCAAATGGCACTAATATTATTGAAATATAACTAATTAGAGTCACCAAATAAACACAAATAAAATAAATAAAATGAATAAACCAATGTTGTTGGCTACGTTTCAGAGACAGCATCACCCAATCATAAGGTCGCATTTGATTTTGTTGTCCAACAATTGTCATCCACATTGTAGTTTCCTTGGTGGTATGCAGTATATTGGTGCACTAAACCATGTATGTTGATAGAATCAGTCGGATTGGGGTTTTTTAAACAAGAAAGACTTGCGGACTAATTTGAGGGTTGGATTTTATTGGAAGAGCCTTATTCAGAGCAGATGTCCAGACATATTTCTTCGATTTTCACATTCCTGAATTCCTCTTGAACAAACATTCCCTAATTATAACTGAAATCTTTTACTAACGTGGTAGGCATACAATTAAGGGATTAAATTTAACATTATGGATGTGTTGTTAAAGAGAGATGAAATGAAAGCTTGCATTTAAGAACAGAATTTTATCAAATAATATAAATACATGATTAAATTATATTGAAACTATTAACTAGACCCATGTTAACTATAAACTGGCAGTGTTTTGCATATATCACGATTCCAAACTTTATTTAACACTAAACTACATGGCTTGCCATCAGGTGTGGTTATTTAACTCTTTGTAAGAGCCATCACAAATTCATTCGCGCAACGCTGGTTTTACTTAATTGATATTTGAATGTCATCAACCTTGTTTGACATTTCTTTTAAGGTACTTTACCCAATGTAGTTTACAGTAATAGTGTATCACGTGTTAATTCGAAAGAAGAACAAAGAACTGACGTATAAAACTCAATTTCAGAATTACTTAAAGCAACAAGTCCACAATGAATGTCTTCTTCGTTCAAATTATACAATAGATATACGTTACCACCAGAGTTGTACAGTTATAGTTTATATTACGTCTTCATTAGGAAGAGATGACACACCACTTTGATATCAGAATTAAAGAAAACAACAAGTCGACCTGACACTTTGAGTAACTAATAATACTTACCATCAGGTGGTGTATTTTGACTCTTCGTAGGAACCATCACGTATTTATTATGATATGATGCTGTTTACTGAATTCATATTTGCAGGTGATCAACGCTTGTGTTTTATTTCCTTTGAAATACGTTACCCCCAGATTTTCACAGTTATAGTTTATGTCACGTCTTCATTAGGAAGAGCTGACGAACACAACAATTTAATATCAGAATAAAAGAAAACAACCTCGACCTGACACTTTGTGTAACTTATACAACCATGAGACCTACATAATCATATCATTCTGATATAAACAAATAGAAGACTGTCATCAAAACATTTTTCAATATCAACATTGGCTGACTTCTTCGTTCAAATTTAAACGGTATTTACTCTAAAATGCCTTCATCAGCGGTGTTTGTCCATTCTTATCAGTGATGCTGATATCAGCTCCCCCGTCCACCAATATCTTCACCTATTTATAATTGTCCTTCATAATACTCCGGACTAGAAGTTTGGAGGTGACACGATATTGTTTACAGTTTTGTATTCACGCATATACAAGCCTTTTGACGTGTCATTACCGTAACTTTTGTTGTCGCTTGGATAATTAAGGACAATTGCCTTGATACGGATACTAAATATAGATATAAAATCATTAACGAAGCAATGTTTGTCGTGTTCATTTTATTCATACTGAAGAAGTTTATATTTCTATATACAATGTATCTGATGAAGATATGCATTTAATCATTGTTCAGGAAACGATTAGATATGATATTTTTTTTATTTTCATTATCCTTAAACACCTACGTATCAGGTTTGAGCAAAGTTGGTCAATATCTGGATTCGACTAATTATAAGATGTTTAATTGTACGGCTTTTGCCACTAATCTACGTACTAGTTGCATGATTGTTGTTCCTTGCTTGACTGTTTATTGAGAATATCTACGACACCTGGATTGTCAGTATGAAATAAGATACATGAATTAGAAAGCTGTTCAGCTCAAACTTCTACAGCCAGGACCAAAGGAAATAATTCTTTGATAGTAATATGGAATTGTAGAAATTCCTGAGATCACCTATCAAATAACCAAGAGTTACCCAAAAGTGCCCAAAACCCCTTGTTGCTAGCATCTGTGTAAAAATGTAACTGATCAGCGTCTGCTCACTTTTTTGAAAGAAATAGAGATTTGCCATTTAATGATTGGATGAAAATTCCCAACGCCTGCAAGCTTCTTTATTCAGACGAATGCGATGGTGCCCTTTAAGGGACCACGGAACCAAATGATTTCCCATAGACGATAGTGTTAACGTTTACCACTGTCCTGCTTAAATGGAGTTTTAAACTCTGGTCCACTAACCATAATATTTAAGAATGACATCTCACACACCTGAAAATAAAATGCTTAAAAATTCTACCAATTTGAACACTTTTTTATATAGGGGCCACCATCTTGTATTGAATTCAGCATCAAACATTAACCTAAATTTACAACAAATCACACACTTATATTGCCCAGCCCACACATAATACTTTGGAAATTTATCTCACCTGGATATCCAATCAGTAGGCCCCGACACATTCACTTTTCTATTAATCTTCTGCCCAAACGGGCAAAACCCACAATCTATTTTTGATTTGGGTCTGTGGTCCCTTAATGACACCCATAGTCAGATAAATAAGTCTACGCAAAAATGCCCTGCCAGGGACCACTACACTGCATGCAAAGATTAACAAACCCAACAGAGACTGGACTTCCTTTAACGTGACGTTCTTCCGTTTAGAAAACAACCCCAGACATTCACGTATTTGACACACTTTCTCCATCGTAAGCCTAGCCTACAATTGTTCTGTATCAAGCTCTATGCCCAAACATATGATTGTTGTTACTGGCCAAACTGTTTTACTCTGTTTTAGGGGAATAGTTGTACGATAACAAAATTGCAGGAAGGAACTCAAATATTGTCTCCATTTTGAATAATTTGATGGGCCTACAAATTAAAAATCATCCAGTACATGATCCATGCCTGCAACTTTATATTTATTAACCATAATCTAGTAAGTTGTAGAGCTAACTGCTTCGAACAATTGACCAGACGCGGCACATCCCATAGGGAGAACCTTATCGAAGTAATACTGACCATCAACGGTCATACCCAAAAGTTCGTAATCATCAGGCTGAACTGGAATAAGGCGATATGCTGATTCAAGTGTCGGATTTTGCCGGTAGTGCCCCCTTTTTAAAATACTGGATAAGTTTTCTAGCATCATCAACTGTTTGATAGGACATGTAAGTATCATATGGAGAAATTCCATCATTGATGGATGAATCGTCTGGGAATGAAAGATGATGTATCAACCTGAATTCATTTTGCTCTTTCTTTGGCACCAAGCCCAAAGGAGAAACCTGAAAATTAGGAAACGGGGGATCAGAGAAGGCGTCCTCAATACGACCTAAGTTAATCTCATGCTGAATCTTTTGTCTTAGCACGTGTGGTAAATCTAGAGCTGATTTTAGATTGCCTGCACCGCGTGCAGCGCGATCTCCCTCGTATGTCAATTGAAAACCTTGTGTAAAACCTTCAAACAGAAAACACAGCTTTGAATGATCATAACCCTTTAACTCTTCTAAAATACTTTTACATTGATGGGACTTCGCAATTTATTTCTGACAAGTTCTGTTGGAAGATTGTTGATTGGGGTTCTGTGCAGACTTGGGGGAATCTGATATGTTACTGTTGAGGGCATTGCTGGTTGGAGCGGACTATCCACATTTTGAGCATCCTTGTAAGTGCATACCCTGAAGCACGTGCCGGTTTTCGAAAATGTCGAACATTTATTTCGGAGACCCAATGTTTGCCTTTGATTGCAAAAATAATTGTTTCGAAAGGAATTTGCATTAGCGGATTTCGGATTACTTTGTTTCAGTGACATGGCACAAGCCTTCAAATAAAGTTCGGAATTCACCATCTTCCAACGCAATGCTGTAAGGTGTTGACGCCATTTCCTAAATGAGGTGTCATAGGACATTGTAGCAGCAAAGCAAGCCTGTTTTGATAGGGTCTGCACAATACTTGCGTATTTCATGAGGTTTGCTGCCTCGAGGGGATGAGTTTGAAAATAAACTGCTACAGAAATGTGGAACGGGAACGCATACGTCCAATGATCTATTGCTCGCAGCTGCTGTTGCTTGGGGACAAATGAAACTGTGGAGTCATCTACTTGAAGCTGAAATTGCTCCAAAGTTTGTGTTGCAGACAACAGACTAGCGACTTCTATAAATTCATTACAGACAATTTTGATCTTTATATATATATATATATACATGCGACAACCAAGAAATTTGAAACCTTTATTATGCCGTTCAACATTTGATTCCGAACAGCAAATTCCGTGTATATTTAAATGTGGTAGACCTAGATGTGGTACATGTAAAATATTTATAGAATGCTCCAATTTTACGTTCAAAAACGAATTTAAATTTCAAATCAAAGCAATTGTAAAAATGTTATCTATGCTTTGATTTGCAAACATTGTTCAGAATTTTACAGTGGCCAGACTGATAACGAAATTAGAAAACGTATGACAGTGCATAGACAGCAAATAGGAACAGACAATCTAAGATTTTTACCAGTTAGTAAACATATGTACAAATGTTCTAAAAGTGATTTTAATGTTTTACCTATATACTAAATGTCTAGCTCAGATGCTATAGAAAGGAAATCAAAAGAAAATATGTTTATTAATCTATTGAAACCAAGTCTTAATTCATGTAGTTCTGCGTAATTCCAAATCAATATTACTGTAAAAACAGTTGTTTTCATTTAGATACATTTTAATTGTGTATCTTTTTATTTTGAGGTCATCCATTTTTGGTATTAATGTGTACTTTTGGTCATTGTATTTTATGACGTCATCAATCTCTGTTGTTTTGACGTAAGCATAGCACACAATGATGACGCGTCACAAACAGTGCTTGTGATTTTCTGGTTTGTGTTTTTATTATTATTATTATTTACATCCATCACCAGGACATTATTTACTTTTAATTATATGCATGTATATATAATTGATATCTCAAGAATTTGACTCTACGTTGAGATAAATTGAGAGCGTGTCTTTAAGGTATGATTAAAATACATTGAAACCATTAACTACACACATGATAACTATATACCAAAAGTATTTTTCACGTAACACGATTTCTGTCATTTTAACACACCAAACTTACCACCAGGTTGAGTTATCGGACTCTTTGCAGGAACCATCACATATTCATTACGGCATTTTCTTTATCACTTTTCATATTTGAATTTTATCAAAGCTTGTGTATCATTTACTTCAGATACTTTACCCGAAGTGGTTTATAGTTATAGTGTCTGTCACGTCTTTTTAGAAGTAATTAAAAGGAGGCTGCTTTATGTCGAAAAAATTATTATTGAAAATTAGATTTGTCTAGGACAGGATACAATTAAAGATGTAAGTGAATATTTCTTGTTTTACCTCTTTGTATAATACAGTTTACTTTAACTTGTATACGGTTTATGTAATATACGTACTTCTGTAACTAGAGGGTGACACCTGAAGGATGTCACAGATGGAATGAAGTGTAGTAAGGGGCGATAACTCTGTGTGAGCACGTTTTGTCAAAATCGCTCAATATCTAATTTCCACCAGTAATTAGAAGCCTCTGAGTACCAGAGGTCCCGGGTTGAATCCCTAGCTGAGGCAGTGATATAAATGTAATTAATCATGCGCTCTGTTACATTGGCCCATGTAGGGACATGGGGAAAATAATCAGGATTGCTCCACAAGCATCACTGTTACTCCTGTAAACTTGAGGACGAGTTCTTTCCTGGAGGGGAAGTATGTAACCCTGGTAAATACTAGCCGCAATATACCGCTCGGCTAGAGAGTTCTTCTCTATAGCAGTGATTTAAATATAATTAATCATGCGCTCTGTTACACACGCACAGTAATCTAATCAATAAAATAGTGACATGCCATCTAAGATTTTAAAATGTCATATATATGATGTAAAAATCCTGTGTCCAAAATTTACAGGTTCACAAAGCGGGCAAAATCAACCAGTATTCAGCCTAAATATATCCATACAGTCATTTTGAGTTTGTTATAAAACATTCATTAATTATTCAGTAATCATTTCATTATTACTGATAACCAATTTTATATATGAGACCAGATATAAGCAAGTTATCTCCCTTAAATATCTTTGCCAGATCACAAATAAGGTAATTTGCAAGTTTTAAATTTTAAATGAATTTGAGCTAAAATTTATGTAAATGAAGCTTAATCAAGTGTAAACAATCATGTTTTCTTTTAAATCAATTTTTTTCAACCTGTTATGAGGCAGCAGTGTACACCAGTTTGGCAGGTTTCTGAAAAAAAGTGGTATCTCTTAGTTAAGGCCGGGTAGTAGTTGGTGACTACCTCACTGAACAACATGCAGGAGGCCTTTCGCATGTTATCCAGGACACAACCAAAACAGCACTGAAAATAAATGACATGTCTTACTCTTAACTATGTTTGGGTTATGTTTGCTGGGATTATCAACCCGTGAACAGCCATTCATTTTGAGGTAGGGTCTCCTTGTAGTAGCTGGTGACTACCTCACCTAACAACATATAGGAGGCCTTTCACATGCTATCAAGAGCATATTGTAAATAAAAAGTTGAAATATGTTGGTATGGTACAGTATTGCAGGTAAAATATTTGAAAATTTACTCATGTTTACCTGTTTGTAGATGACATTTTGAATCAGAATATTTTGTAAAATAGTGATAATTTAATATTGGTAATTCTTTAAGTTTGTCGAGTAATATTCAATAAGTTGAAATTGATTTCAAAAGCCAAAAAAAAAAAAAATACACTACATATTTCCACACCCAAAGTAACTGAGTTTAACTTAATGCAACATAATAATTCACAATATTTTAGCATAAATTTGTCAGAACAGCTTTCTCGCGCATTGTTTTCTTCGGTGTATGCGAGCGAAAGGTTTAAATATCTAGGTATGGTATTTGAGGCAAAGATATTTGAAAATCCAATAATTTTCCTGTGTGCAGATGACATTTCGAAGACTTTTTTGTAAAGTTGTAATGGTTGAATTCTGGTTACTCTTATTTTGTCAAATAATTTTCTATAATACCATTTATAATAAGTTGAAATGAATTTTAAATCAAAATATTACAAAAAAAGTAACATTACATGTTTTCACACCAAAATTAACTTAATTTAACATAATTCGACATAATAATTGACAATATTTTAGCATAAATTTGTCAGAACAGCTTTCTCGCACATTGTTTTCTTCGGTGTATGCGAGCGAAAGGTTTAAATTTGTTGGTATGGTATTTGAGGCAAAGATATTTGAAAATCCACTAATTTTCGTGTGTGCAGGTGACATTTCGAAGAATATTTTGCAAAATTGTGAGAGCTGAATTCTGGTAACACTGATATTGTCAAATAATTTTTTATAATGCCTTTTCTAATAAGATGAAATGAACTTTCAGTCAAGATATTAAAAAAGCTACTGTACATAACATGTTTTCCCACCTAAATTAACTTAATTTAACTTAATCAGTTAATGCAATCATAATAATTGACAATATCTTAGCAAAAATTTGTAAGAACAGCTTTCATGCATTTTACTTCTCTTCGTTGTATGTAGGCGAAAGATTTAAATATGTTGTATGGTATTTGAAACAAAGAATTTGAAAATTTACTATATTAATTTTGTTTATTTACATTCATGCAAAAGACGAAATGATTTAACCCTGTCCAAATGCACAGTCTCAATCAAGGGCATGTTACAGACTTTAATTTCAAGTTATAATAAGCATTTGAATATAATAGACCAGAATACTGTTTCATTAAATTTTCATGCTTGCCATGACTTTTATAAAGTTCACCGATAATGCTAGTCTTTCGCGTGCGAGTAGGTAGCAAGACAGCTGTGCCCGAGAAAGGCATCCCTTCACCGCGGGACTCTAGTAAGTCTATGTCAGAATATGATCGGTAAAAATTTAAATTTATTTCATTTCTCCTTTCACAAGGTAATTCATATATCAGAGAAGTTGCAAAGAAGTAGTCTTGTGTGTGTGTTCGTTCACGAGATAGTGTCCGAGAGAACACGGTTCTGTGTACATTTGTCACCTCAATCTGGAGATTCCCGTTGTTATTTCTAGACGTAAACAATCACAGAGTCGAAGCTAGTCACAAACAAATACACAGACTATCGAAATAGTTCTATCAATCAATTAAATTTGGAGACAAAGCAGGCCTATCACTAGAGTAAATATCAAATAAACAGGAACTATTCTTCGTGCATATTTACCGTCGTCTGTTTACATCAACGTCAACAAACAAGTTTACTTACCGTAAGCGTTAGGCCTACGAGGCTTCGGGAATTTGCTTGACATTCTGAACGCTGGGTTGATTTTTCGCATGCATGTTTGTGAAAAGCGACATACAATGATCGTGACAAAGTATCTATATCCTGGAGCATTGCCTCTGATGTTGAAAAAATACCAATATATACTGGCAGTGACAGTAAAATACAACTGAACCCAGTTCACCGAGCAGTTCAATCAACAGCCGGCTTACACAACAAACTTTCGTGACGAGTTCAGGATGGGCGTTACGTCATCAAAACATGCGATCGTCTGCTATCAAAATACCCCTGTCGAGTGGAAAAATACTGAGAGGGTCGAAAAAATAGGCCATTTTCAATACAATATTGTGACCGTTCTGATAAAGATATCGAAAAACTAAACAGACGGTTTTCTTCGGAATTACTTCTACTTTCTATTCTTGGAGGGTCATTTCGTCAGATTTAAGATTGAAATCTCCAGACCGATTTATACAGAAACCAACAGTCAAAGTGTCGATTTTGGCCTCTTTGACCCAAAATATCTCCATAACTAGATTTTTCCCAGATATACCGGATAAGCCAGGACCTAGATCACACCGAGTTTTACAAGTGTAGAAAGTTTTATCAAAATGTATCGAGCCGTTTTCTCTGCGCTCAAATCGCGACTATATGCGGCAAAATAGGCCGAAGTAGCCGTGTCTACATTCCGTTCCGTAAGGAACGATAACTCCGTTATCGCCTCCTTACTGCACTTCATTCCATACATGCAAACATTGGCTGTGTCTTTGCTTGAAAATGGTCGCAACAGATTGGTTCGCAAGTATTACACTCATTATTAGTGTTTGTAACAATATGGAGTTTGAGGTCTTATTCCCCTGTATATTTCCCATTTCGGTTACTGAGCGTCCCTGCTTGTCTTTTATAATGGGGCTGGCGTAATGTCGGAAAACGATGTATCTGTGCGTGATAACTATAGTATATTTAATTCTAGACTGGCATTTGATAGGCATACGATTTAGGGAATCAAACTTAACATTATGGATGTGGTATTAGAGAGTGATAAGTTGGAAGCATACAGTTAAGAACATAATTGTTTCAATAATTATTAACTTCACACATGAAAACTATAAACTGAAAGTATTTTACTCATTCCTGTCTTCATATAACACTAAACTACATGGCTTACCTTCAGGTGGGGTAATGACTCTTTGTAGGAACCTTCACTTATTTATCATGATATGATGTTGTTTACTGAATTCATATTTGCAGGTGATCAACCCCTGTGTTTTATTTCCTTTGAGATACGTTACCCGGAGAGTTTCACAGTTGTTGTTTCTGTCATGTCTTCATTAAAAAGAGTTTACGAACACAACTATTCGATATTAGAATTAAAGAAAACAACAAGACCTCACACTTTAAATATAAAAAATATGTGACCTTCATCATAATATCATTCAAATACAAACAAATAGAAGATTGAGATTTGTCATCAAGAACATTCTTCAATATCAACCTTGGCTGTGTTCTTCGTCCTAAATCAAACAATATTTACTCTGAAATGACTTTTATGATACCAAAGTCGAAACAATTAAGTCGATTAGTAGTAACTAAAAGGAGATTATCTTATGTTTCGTGTGGAAAGCGTATTGTTGAAAAGTGGAGTTGTTGATTCCGTCCATCAGATTATTTTTTTAAACAAGAAAGTCCTACGGCCCAATTTGAGGGCTGGTTTTTGGGGTTTTTTTTGTTTTTTTTTTGGAAGAGCGGATGCCCAAAATCGATCAAACGCTCTTTCAATTTCATCGAATTTTCTATTCTATAATTGCTCTTCTTGAAAAAACATTCTCTAATTATAACTGTTAAATTAGTAGGCATACAATTAAGGGAATCAAATTTAACACTATGGATGTGTTGTTAAATAGAGATAAATTGAAAGCTTACATTAAAAGACAGAATTGTATCAAATAATAAAATCAAATGATTAAATTGCATTGAAACTATTAGCTACACACATGCTGACTATATACTGACAGTGTTTTACACATACTACAACAATTCCTATCTTCATTTAATACTAAGCTACATGGCTTGCCATCAGGTGTGGTAATTTGACTCTTTATAGGAGCCATCACAAATTCATTAGCGCATTGATGGTTTTACTTAATTGATATTTGAATGTCATCAACGCTTGTGTGACATTTCTTTTAAGGTGCTTTACCCCATGTGGTTTACAGTTAGTGTCAGGTGTTAACTCGCAAAAAGGAGAACAAAGAAATGACGTTTACAACTCAATTTCAGAATTGATTAAAGCAACAAGTCAACAATGGATGTCTTCTTCGTTAAAAGTTGAGCAATATTGACTTAACATAGCACATATATAAACACATATCATAGTTGAAAAATATATCAATTAGTAGTAACTAAAAGAAGACTGTCTTATATTTTGTTTGCGAAGCTTTTTGTTGAAAAGTGGGGTTGTTTATGGCAGGATGCAACAAAGTAGAGGAGTGAATCAAAATCAACATCATCGATGTGAGGTGAATTGAGATCATATATCTAAGGTACGATTAAAATATATTGAAACTATTAACTAACGTGATGATAACTATATACTGACAGTGTTATACACATATCAGGATAACTACAGTATCCCCATTTAACACTAAACTACTTTAATTGCTTACTATCAGATGGAGTCATTGGACTCTTTATAGGAATCATCACATATTCATTATGGTATTTTCTTTATCACTTTTCATATTTGAATGTTACCAACGCTTGTATAGCATTTACTTCAGATACTTTACCCCCAGTGGTTTATAGTTACAGTGGCTGTCAGCTCTTCATTACGACAGTAAACACAAATATGAAGTCATTGATTTAATATCAGAATTAAGGAAAATAACAAGCCGACCTTAAACGTTGAGTAACTAATAAGACTAACCATCAGGTGATGTATGTTGACTCTTTGCATGAACCATAATGTATTTATTATGATATGATGTTGTTTACTGAATTCAGTTGCAGGTGATAAAGGCTGGTGTTTTTTTCCTTCGAGATACGTTACCCGCAGAGTTTCACAGTTGTAGATTCTGTTACGTCAATAGGAAGAGCTGACGAACACAACAATACATATAAACAAATAGATGGATTTCATAAAGGACATTCTTCAATATCAACCCTGGCTGACTTCTTCGTTCAAAATCTTTTACTCTGAAATGACTAATATTAAACCAGAGTGGAAACAATTATGTCTATTTGTAGAAGTAATTATAAGGACACTGCCTTATGTTTTGTATGGAAAGTTTGTTATTAAAAAGTGGATTTAATCTAGGACAGGATTAATATTTCTTGATAACTCTATTTTTACAAAACTGTAAAAGTTGAACACACCTCTCTGAATACAAACACTTTAAATTTCCCTGAATGGCAGATCTTAAGATTATATGTGCGTACAAATCAAACAACAACAATATGACCTGCTTTCAATCACAGAAATAATTATTTATTTTACGTCAACTGTAAAATTTATAGATCGTTTAAAAAAGCAACAACAACGACAAAATATTCTTTTCAACGTTTATTTGAGCTCTTTATATCATAGTACATGCTACTTACAATTGTACACAGGTTATGTAGTCAACGTAAATATCAACAAGTATCACTTCAGTACATGTCCTGAGTCTAGTCAAAAGCATACATGATCTAGACTGTTTAACTTAAATAGGAATACACAATGTCACGAATACGCCTCCAAAAGTGTTGTCAGTCAACCAATGAGATGTTAACATCACCCAAACGTACAAAGTCTACACCTGATTGACAATGATCGCTGCATTCCTCTTGGTTATCTTTAGTGTCCGCTGTGCTCGCCTCATATTTCCTTTTGTGGATTTTAGAAACATTTTGTCTTACCCCTTTTCTTGTGATTCCAATTAGGGGTTTGCCGTCTGTGTTACTGTAGACCTGTAAACACCCAGCACTAAGGCTGTCATTGTTGCCTTGCAAAGGAAACGACTTTGTCTCTGTATCAATTCTCTTCATACTAAAATCTCCGTGTATCCGTCCTTCTTGAACATCCAAACATTGGCCGTGTTTTCCTTGAAAATGATCATCATTATTTGCGTTGATGAACGATCTGGAGTTGAATTTCTTATTTCTGTGAGTCCTGTCATCTAACCATCTATCCAAACAAGAAGGCAGGCCCATTTCAGTTACTGATCGTCCCCGCTTATCTTTTATAGTAGGGTTGGCGCCATGTTGAAGTAAATATTGCACAATCTTGTACCTGGAAGACGATGTATCTGTGGCTGATATTGATGATATATTTAATTCTAGACAAGCCTTCACCAGAGGCGTTTGCCCATCCTTGTCAGTGATGTTAATATCAGCTCCCCCGTCCACCAATATCTTCACTGATTTATAATGTCCCTTCATAATACTCCGGAATAGAAGTTTGGAGGTGGCAATGTCATTCATTTTTCTGCTTGTCCGAGTGGTTCCAGTATCGGCGAAGTGATATGTCATCAGACTACTGAGAATATGTAGTGGAGCTCGCTATTTAAAGGTATATTATCCGATGACGTGTGTTAATAAAAGTTTAGTAGTTTACAGTTTTGTATTCACGCATATACAATCTTCTTTCGTCTTAATGTCGTAAAATTATCGTAGGTAGGATACTTGTTAAATGATACCATGGTACTGACATTTAATGATTAAATGTTAGTCTAGAGGTGTCTTTGAGATGAATTCACCGCGAAGCAGTTCATGTTGAATTTGTCTCAAGAGCAACTCAACTCATCACCCCATACAATCGACCGAAGCAACATGCAATCCTTATATTTGAGTTAACACGCATTTGCACTTAAATAATTTAAGAAATCTTTAAATAGTAAAATTTGTGGAAGTCTAATGGTTTGTGTTTAAAAATAGTCCGCCATGAGAGAATGACTAATCTGTATTAAATACACAAAAATACGATAAGGCAGCACATTTACTATATAACATTTTAAAAATAGCATAATTAAGTTGCAAAATTGATTTGTTTAACGAGTTTAGAAATCATTATAAAAACGCTCCATCAGCTGCGCGGAAGAGTAATAACTAGATTTTGTTCTCCGGGTGTCTGATTCGAACTGAACAGCCATCTTTGCGAAATATGTTACAGAGTTGGTTGTAACTTTGACACGGGCTCTACAACTGACTGAAAGCAAAGCATTAATTGAATGTTTACTGATTGTCCATTTTGATCAATTGATCTTCCTGGTATAAATTGTTTATAATGGATGCGAGGTAACGACCGCCTGACACAGGGACTTGACACGGATGCTTTATTCCACTTTGACGATTTACAGGATCATGATAGAATAGGACCGTTCAAGTGATGACTTTTTTAGTTATTTTGATTATTAATGGGCATATTTAAAACATTAGTAACTAATTCTGAATATATAAAAATAGGCATCACGCTGGGGCGCGAGTTAGGGATTTTACCAGTGTTTTTTGTTAAATAATTTGTCGAAATTCTCAGATTCTTAATATACATGAGACCTGTTATGAAAATCTAAATCAGTCATATTCACTCCCTCCAAAGCTCTGATAAGCTCACATGTATGTTATTTTTACGATGGCCGATATCAGCCGTCACGTTACTCGCATTTATGTGATGCGAGTAACCTGACATAGTAAAAATCACATGACGGGTTACTCTCATGTGATGCGAGTAACCTGACATAGTAAAAATCACATGACAGGTTACTAGCATGTGATGCGAGTAACCTGACATAGTAAAACTCACATGACAGGTTACTAGCATGTGATGCGAGTAACCTGACATAGTAAAAATCACATGACAGGTGGCTTTGTACAGTATAGTACATATGGTTCCAATTGACTATTTTAGTCTATTTGTGTTGCATACAAAATCTCTCGTCCAATGTCACTCAAGAGTATAATATTGGTCAATTTCTCTTATTTCCTCAATTCGATTTGGTGAATAAAACCATTTCCCCCCATTTAGATTTTAGGGCATTTTTTTTCTATCACATAAATATACCAATCTACAGGAAAAATAAAAAAAAAAAATCTGTTGCAAAAAAAAATTAGTCTGTGGTCAAATAATGAATTGACAAGACTACACGAGCTCCATTGTATATACATGCCACACCTTGGCTTATAAAACCATTGTCTACAGTCGCCATGATAACCTCTTTTGAAAGGTCTAGTAAAACTATACTCTGGAATGTTAATGGGTTTTGTAAGTGTACAGTCATCTCATTCGCGACTGTGTACAGTTACTCGCATCACATGCTAGTAACCTGTCATGTGATTTTTACTATGTCAGGTTACTCGCATCACATGCTAGTAACCTGTCATGTGATTTTTACTATGCCAGGTTACTCCTATCACATGCTAGTAACCCGTCATGTGATTTTTACTATGTCAGGTTACTCACATCACATAAATGCGAGTAACGTGACGGCTGATATCGGCCATCGTAGGATTTGGCAGAAGCAGGCGGCTTGTGCACTTATTTTTTCATAAGGCGCTTATTGATGATAAACTGGTCCAGTTCATGGACAAACAAAGCAGATGATATTTGTTAGTTTCATTGATTCCAACTTGAATGGGATATAATGTGAGAATGTGATATAATGTATGTGATGCAATGTGCGTATATGATATAGTAATGTGAGAATGTGATATTATATGAGAATGTGATGCGAGAATGTAACATAATGTGAGAATGTGATATAATGTGATAATCAATGGCGTAGTTCTTCACAATACAAATGTATTTACACTCGCAACTGTAGAACAGTAAAGGGAGATATAGTAATAGTTCTGATCATGAATAATTGTAATACCTGCAAAGAGTTGGAGCCAATATTTGATGCATGGCCTCTTCTTTATTACATGTATAACCATTGTGATATTCTAACAAGTATACACACTGTAAACCTCCACTATCTCCAACAGCCATATCACCATGGAATCACTGTGGAAACACGACATATTAAATATTATTACTGTGAAGTTAATAATTACAGAAACCAGTAATAAAAAGGTTGGTTTTGGACATAAGCAATCGTTGTCTAGTATTGTATATGTATGTTAACGATGGAGATGGAGGGCTATAAAATACATTGGTTATCACATGTTCTAATAGAAACAAAAGAATGTAGGTACAAAGACATCTACCTACCTATGTAGTCACGAAAAGTTATTCAGCAACAAACTGGGCCAAATGTGCTGTTTGATTATTGTTTATCAATAATGAATGATATGCCTATTCCTGCAACTTGTAGTTTAAAAAGGGACAAGCAAACTCTCAAAAGTTCTTTTTATCCTTTGATGTAAGTGCATCGCTTATTTGAAATACTTGATAAGATTTTGTTAAGATCATTTTACATATACGTCGAAAGTCTAACTGTGGAAACATTATTATGTGCAGTTTTGCCTGAACTGTAAGTTTTATCCGATTAACTGATGACATTGCAAGAAAAGACATCATTAATGGATGTTTTCATTTAATAATTGAAGTTCAACATTCCTAAACCTTCATAATTTTGTTCCAAAGTGTATACTGTGGTAAGGAATGAAAATATTAATCAGATAAAACGCAAAATACATATACCCATTTTTGTTGTTCAAAATGATGAACATGTAGCATTTTTAATAGTTCGGTCAAATCTTCACGAGAAAAGGGTATTGATCGTCTTGTTTCATAATTTCCAAATACCTTTAGCAATATGTCATTTTTGCTCGTACAGAAAATGAAGAGTTTTTCAGCTTTAGCCCTTCATATTTATAAAAAAAAAATTGGGAAATCAATCAATATGGACATTTGAATAGTTCAAAATCAACTCAAATGGCCAACTTAATAAATTTCATTTACATTAAATTAAAACCTCTTACTTTTAAGAACCTGCAAGAAAATTAGATGCGTATTCCATGTTTAAATCCAATTACTCTAAGCTAATATTGATATTAATGATTATCAAAATCTGCTCCGTATTCAAAATACTATAAAAGTTAAAATGTCCAACATTTGAATGCTTTTTAGCAATATTCATGATGTATGATATGTTTGCTGTAATAGTTCCTTCTGATTTGTCTCAGCTATCTGTTTTATACTGGTCTGTTATTGCAATATAGTCATTCCTCCCATATACAGTATTACCCAAGATGTCACACTTCAAAGCTTGTCACAAGTTAGCAATTATGATCATTTTATTATCACAATTATGGCGTAAAAAGCATTTTCACAAAGATTGATTTTGGTAGATTTTTGTCGGTAAAAGCATACACATCAATTGTTACGAAAACAAAAACGAAAACAAAAATAAATTATTTTTCAATTATGTCCATGTTAAACATTTACGTGATTGGACTAATATAACTGCATTCTGATTATATTCATATTCAAATCATATTAAGTGTCACAGGTTGTACAAGAACATACCTGTATTATTACAACTCACGTATCACACCTCTGCATATATTTCCATTTCCTACTTTAAGTACTGCATATGCATTGAAAAGTGTTTCCATGCTTATCTCTTTGAATTTCATTAAAATATTTTGCCATAACGTCCATATTATGTTTCTTTTCTTCACTTAACACTAAGCTACATGAGGTAACTTTACATTTTGGAGACACCTTTAACATTTCATTCATATTTAAGGGTGGTAATCAGTTGTATGTCGTTTGTGAAGTCCTTTGAGATATTTACCCCCTACAGCTTTATTTATAGTTTATACCGCTCAGCAAGGACTTGAGACAAAATACAATCCTTGTGTGATTCATCAAACTGTCAAACTGTAAAGTTCAGAGGTTTCTTTCTAAGCATTACACAAAATAGCTGGTGTTTTTGCTACTTTGTAGACGTTATTACCTGCGTATTATTAGATGATAAAAACGTGTGTGCCATTTAAACAATCTTTGTGTCACTTTAATTCAAGATGTTAACAGTTGTACTTTTTAAAGGAGGGGGATCCGTCGTTGGATTTACAATATTAATGAATCGTTTTTGCATCTCCCCTTTTCTTTTATTCATCAGTTTGTATAATCTTCATTAATTAATATTCATAAAATTATTCATTAAAATGTTTGATTTATGTTTTTTTAACATTCTTTTAGCTCTTAGTATGTCAAACTTCATTCGATTTCACATAAATTTGCACTAACATACAAATATAAACTATCAGTTATGTAAAATGTCACTTACATACAGATATAAACTCATATCCATGTAAAACTTCACTTACATACAAATGTAAACTTATATTCATGTTAACGTCAGAAACATCATACCACAGGATTTTATGATGTATACATCACATATATCACATGGTCTACGTAGTCAATATGTTTTTATTATTTTTCATATATCATCCCAATTTAAAAATTCGATTTCCTATGGTAATTCCCCCTTTTTTGAGGTTGATATAATTTGTCTAATATAATATCTGATTTTTTTTATTTTCTATGATAGTGTTTTGATTTTTGAGAATCAAGTTTTCTATTATAAATTGATTGTCACCTGACGAAGGACTGTTATTAGTTATTAGGTATGGATTTAATTTTAGATAATTCTGATATCTAGTTTTTTGGGGTTTTTTTTCTCGTTTTTATAATACATGTAGTTCATCTGATGATATACATTTATTGTTTAGTTCATCCTATATATCTTTAATCCTTGTTACATATGTACATCTAAATTAGTCTAATTCTTTCAAAACAAATCAAGGGGTTTGTTTTAAATACTATTTTATCATCTCAAAAGAGCATTCAGTCTTTGATACTATCTTTCTCTAATGTCTTGGATAAACCTTTTAGAAAATATAGCCTCTCTAGTAACTAGATTTTATAGAATTCTTGTTTGTTTCTCACATCCACAAATTTTAAAAAGCTATACTTGGATTTCTTTGGGGGGAAAAAACAAGACCATTTTTTATTATACTTCTTAAGCCATTGTCTACCTAAAAGCATTCCTGGTTTGTAGCTCTGAATTTGTTATCATATATATGTTTACAACTTTTTTGTTTACAGATCATATTACATCTCCGTAACAAGTTTCTTGCTCAATTTATCTTGCTTTTCAAAAGAAAGGAACGTATTTTTTTTGTTTATTGATACTTTGTTTTGCATAGGTATCAATGTTTGAGTTATTTCATATGTAACTGGCTATAATAGTGATTTAATGAATCCCATTTACTTATCAGAGTTTTATTTGTAATTTTTTTATTTTTTATTCTTTATTTTTTTATGTTTTTTTTTTCTTTTCTTTTTGTAATTTTGCTTCTCAAATTGATTCTTTGACAATGTTATACTCATGTCTTATTCATAATGCTTTAAAATATTGAACCCGTTTCTTTTATTGATACCTATGTACATTCCTTTTGTCTTGTAATGATTCATATTTGCTAGATAAGTTCTTATCACATTTTAAGTGTTTTAAAGATTTCTGTTCAACTCTTCGCTATGTCTTCAGATAAATGGTAGTCATCCGCAAGCATACTTATTTGGTTTCAATATATTCATAGTTTAAACATGGAATATTTATACCCGATCTCTTTTTCTTTTTTACGTATTGAACAAGCTAAAGGCTCTGGTTGTGTAATATAGATAAGAGAGGCCATAATTGCGAGAAAGAAAATATAAGTTTGCTGAAACCAAGATATATTATGTATATATTAATTACCATTAATCATAGGGAATATGATACTGTGGTAAGGAATGAGCCCAAATGGTCAACTTACAAGGTTACTGTAAACGTGGAAATTTACACGAGGGGGAAATGTACGTTTCTTTTGCGTCGTTTTGAAAATACAATAAAAGTCAATATGTTCAGCATCTGAATGTTTCTTACAAATATTCATTGTGTAGGAATTATTTTCTGTGATAGTTCCTTTTGATTTTTCTCATCTATTTTTTTATACCGGGTCTGTTCTTGCAATATAGTCACTCATCCCATATACAGTAATATTCAAGAATGAGATATCGCACTTCAAAGTTTGTGAAGTAAGCAATCGTGTTCCTTTTCTTGACCAAAATGAGGGCGTAAAAAGCATATTCCCGAAGCTTGAATTTGGTAGATTTTTGTCTACCAAAAAACAAATAATTATGTTGCAATTATGTCCAGGTTAAACCCCTAAATGACTGGACCAATAAGACTGCACCCTGATTTTTACCTGGCTAACAGGGAAGGAATACAGAAGTACTTTTTCGTTGCATTTTATTATATTCATATTCAAAATATATAATTGTCACAGGTTGTACAAGGACATCACGTTATTATTACCCCACCACTGCGATGCATATATTTCCATTTATTGCTACAAATACTTGAATATACATTAAAAGTGTTTCAATGCTCATCCCTTTGTATTTGATTAAAATATTTTGCCATAACGTCAATATTACGATTAATTAACACAAAACAACATGGGTCACCATCTGGTGGGGTAAATTGACATTTTGGAGACACCTTTAACATTTCATTCATATTTAAGGGTGGTAATCAGCTGTGCGTCATTTGTGAAGTCCTTTGGGGTACTTTGTCCCCTAGAGATTTATCTATAGCGTAAACCGCTACTTAATAAAGTAGAAAGCCAAAAGGCTGCCTGGTGTACCATACCTCTGCAATGAATTATCTTTTCACGCCAATCCTTTTTGTTATTCATTAAACTGTCATAACGTTCAAATGTTTATATTTTAGCACCACAGAAATCTGAATAACTTTTCCTTTACTTAATCCTATGTTACTTGGCTTACCAGCTTGTGTTTTTTGACATCTTGTAGATGGCATCACCTGCGTATTCATTAGGCGATAAAAGCCTGTGTGTCATTTACACAATCTTTGATATACTTTTCTTTACACCCAGATGTTTACAGTTGCAGTTTTTTCCATTCTCAGTTCGATTGAAAAATGACGAATATGCCTATTTTTTTTTTTTTTTTTTTATTTTCTCAAAACAAATAATGTAGGAAGGAATCAATGGTTGAAACGCCTTGACCCTTACTTAGACTTACCATGCATATGAATCACTTTAACTTTTATACATTTCTTTCACATATCGACGTATGACGTATTCAGCACATATATCACACGTAGGCAATATCTGTCGGAAATGTTTGTTCAATGAATCCTAGACTTAAATAACTTATTTGAAGATTTAAGAGTAGATGTCAGCAAGCATCGAGCGATTTTGGCAAAATATGGAAAATGTCAAAATTACCAAAATGCTTCAAATTTACATATGTTGGTCTAAATGTAATATCATGCAAGGAAATAGGTATCAAGTATCAAAGTGCTCACCGTTGCCATGGAAACCGACAAGTCTTTAAAAAAAACAATCAGACTCAGTGCAATATTACAATATCTAAAGAAATTAATTTATTATAAATTCCTGGTGTCACGTTTTTTTACTTTTTAAGTTTATATTTACTTAGTGCATATCATATAATAATTTTAGACTGAAAAGTATAACATCTATTGAGACTTTAAGCCCGTATAATATAAATTGTCCCATATACTACCTTTTTAAACAGGGATATCGGGTGATAAAAGTATTGCTTTTTTTTTTTTTTTTTTTTGATCATTTGCCAGCCAATTTTTCTTTTGATTATAATGCACCATTAAGTACAGAAAAAATAATATATAATCATTAGCTTCATCGTCGTTGTAGATTGTAATAAAAGAGGATTTAGTATTACTACCATTAAATCTAAGCAGTTGACAGGGACAAGTTATCTCCCCTGTTGGAACTCTTTGGTGAAAGGTACAAAAAGTTCATTGTTTACATGGAAAGATGGATACCACAGTTCACAGCATTCTAGACAGTTATGGTAATTGAAAAGGCATGAACTTCTTTTTAGACATGGAAATCGGTTAAAATGATGTTTGTATGGAATTTCCCTTCGATGGTATACTAGAAATACAGTGAAATTGTGAGGAGATTGCTACTCAGCAGTGATAAGTAAAAGTTCCTAATTCTAAAATATAATGCACATGTTTTTTAAATATATGTAACAACCAGTTATTCTTGTAATATTACCTGTACAAAAGTATACATAATTG
The DNA here is from genome assembly GCF_902652985.1 of Pecten maximus. Taxonomy (NCBI): domain Eukaryota; kingdom Metazoa; phylum Mollusca; class Bivalvia; order Pectinida; family Pectinidae; genus Pecten; species Pecten maximus. The sequence continues at coordinate 22,465,732 of NC_047030.1, read as the reverse complement.
TAATCTGTATAATATTTTCAATTATAATACAGTTGTTAAAAAATAGTAAACTTATTCTTCTCTGTTTTTCAGACCTGTGAAAACCATGGTAACCACATAAAAAAAAATAGAAAAATATATCACAAATTAGGGCCAAAATAACCTGCGCATCTTTTTTTTTTTTTTTTTTGGATAGCTATTTCAAAATCTAACATATTCATCCCAGTAACAGAATTAAAATTGTTTTGACATGTGTTCATTTAAATAGTAGGATTATCTGCAATCTAACCATGTCTACAAAAAAAGAGTTATTAACAAAATGTGCCAGAAATGGCTTACATCTGCTAATCGTTGGTGTCCAAGAAGAGGTACATGGAACAAATATTAATAATGGTTGAATTTGTCTGCAAAGTAATAAAACATATTTACCCAAACTATTAATTTTTACTACCAAGAGGCTTATACAGACTGCAGGAACCAAATTCACTCGGAGCAAGGGATGTGTACAGATATTTTAATTCCTTTTTTTTTTTTTAAATGTATTTACACCCAGAGGTGTACATGTAGCATGATAGACATACAATGTGCAGAGGTATTTCACCTGTAAATGGATACTATCATACATAAATATGGACTCAGGAGGTAGAGTCTTGGATTATTTTCTAGGTACTCAGCAGGAATGCTTTTCTGTTTTTTCTAACACTTATAAATTTGAAATGTTCAAAATTCAACCAAAAATACTTTTAAAAAATTACAGCAATTCAAATTAACAATTTATGTATGTAAAAAATTGGCAAACTTAATCACATTTTTTTTACAGATTTAACATGAATAAAAACTCCATCACAAGGGTTTGACTACAGAATTTTGTAAAATGCAATTTTAAAACTTTTACTTTAAATGTTTTGCATTGACCAGGTGATCACTGATTACTATTTTTTTTAAGCTGCTATATACTTTTATCACCGAATGATGATGTTGGCCTTGACTTTAAGGTCAAATGCCAAATTAATGTGATTTTCTGTTCAGTGATCACTGATTACTAAACAATACTTTAGTTTTTGACACATTTGAGGTATATCTGAGATAAAATCACTTTATAATTTATGTAATATTGGGTTTTACTCAAATTACAGGATAATGAATGTCTTTTCCATCTCTAAACAAAAACCAATACTTCACAATCATGGATGCAGCCATTACAATAAAAGTGATAATGCCTGAAATCCATTCACATTGCTTTTTCTTTCATACACAAGGTCCGTGGACCTTAATGGTCACCAGAGTTTTGCAATATTTTAGTTTATTTGACCCTTTTTGACTCCATCCATCAGCCAAGGGGGTCAGTCAGGCCAAACATGTGCATACCATCAAGCTGTCATCCAAAGCTGATAATGTTAACCATTACCAAGTTAGAATGAATTTCAATAGAAATCAAACAAATGATAGTCAAACATGTGATTTACCTATATAAACTATAGTAATAGGTATACTTTTTTTCAAAACCTTATACTGTTTCTAGGAAAAGGATGGAGAAACAGAGTATGCATGACCAGAAATCCACCGAGAAGTTGTTCAAAAAGGGGGATAACTCTTATACAATTGTCATAAAGGTGACTTGTGTCTTTAATACCCCAGTAGGCCTAATTTGTCAACATTATAAAGTATGTAGAAGAAATCCGCCTTACATCTTAATTTAGTTAAGTTACAGTCATTAAGAACAAAAATATACAGCAACTCTCATAATGACACTTTTGATTTTAGCTTTGTGTTCTTTCCTTTTCTTCTATGCCAAGTATTACTATTTTTTGTTAATATCTGACAACTTCAATAATTTTGGTGACCATATCAAAATGTGTCAAAGTAAAAATTATTGAAATGTTCAACATTGAATCAATGAAAGTTGTTCAAAAAGGGGGGTAACTCTTATGCAATTGTCATAAAGGTGACTTGTGTCTTTAATACCCCAGTAGGCCTAATTTGTCAACATTATAAAGTATGTAGAAGAAATCCGCCTTACATCTTAATTTAGTTAAGTTACAGTCATTAAGAACAAAAATATACAGCAACTCTCATAATGACACTTTTGATTTTAGCTTTGTGTTCTTTCCTTTTCTTCTATGCCAAGTATTACTATTTTTTGTAAATATCTGACAACTTCAATAATTTTGGTTACCATATCAAAATGTGTCAAAGTAAAAATTGTTGAAATGTTCAACATTGAATCAATGAAAGAAGAATTAATTTCTTTGAATCAAAATTATTACAAAAAGAACCGTAAGTGCATTTTCTCCAATTAAATAGGTGGTTGCCATGACAACCAAAATGCAAATAAACCATTTTTTTTTTAATTTCATAATAATTGTATCGTTGAAAATGTCCATTCATTACTTCTTTTTAAGGAGATGAATTAAAATGTGGTTAAAAAGTTCATTTTATATATATATATATATTGTTTTGTCAGAAAAAAATGTGCGGAAACATGTCAGAAATCATGAAAAAAATGGGAAAACTTGAATCATTATACCAAAGCCACCTATAAGTTGCCAGCCAATTTTATTTTTTTGAATAACCCTTTAGACATCTAATGAAAAGAAAATCATATGCAATACTCCATATATGGTTGTAGATTCCAACCAAAGTCAACCAAACTTTGTCATATTTTGAGATTTTTTCAGTTAGAATTCCTTGCTGTATTCAGGTTACCATAGCAACAGTTTGTAAATATTGCCAATTATATATTTTTTAATTAAATGATTAAGGGGGATCACCATTATTAAATTTTGGCAGTAAATACTTTAATCTCTCTGTTATTAAGGATTCAGAGATACTCTAAATTCTAAAAATTTGATGTAGTTGATGTGTTATTTGAGCCCGTAACTAAGGAAGTCATATTGCTTGGATACGGAACCTCAGACATAATTGAAATTCCATTTTTGTTATTCATATCCACCAACTTTAACATAATTTAACATTTAAGGTCACTTTTTCTAAAATCTATTTTTTTCACTTTCCGCCTTATGCTCGATGCTTGATGACATCCACTCTTAGTATTTTGGAAGACGCCTAGCAGGACAGAAAGATTTGCGATCAACTTTTTGTGTTTCCCTGGTTTACAATCAGGTGCCGACATTGCTGCTAACGTCCGAAATATTAATGATGTCAACGCGTGGACACATTAAATTTTAGAAAATACGTTTATTTAACCGTTTATTCATTAACTATGATCGCAAAAATAACAAAAAAAAAAAAAAAAAAAAAAAACAATACAGTGAGGAGATTTTCTGTATATTTGAACACAAAATTGTAAGAAATCTCCCACCGAATAACAAAATAGTATCGTTTCAGGAGAATGGCATTTGCATGTTGTTTGACGAGATTTTACAACAACTGATTGTTAGATTGATAGGTTTCTGTTGATTCTAGTCTTTAGCTATTGTGGAAGGGTCTGATCGCAACATCTGTCGGTTGAAGTCATGGTAAATGCACCTGAAATTCAAGAAAATAAAAATATCAAACTTACCATATCTGGGGATTCCGATACTTTCATTTGTCTCATTATTTTTTAATATATATATATATATAGTTCTATTCTATTTTGAAATAATTAAGAAGATCACCGCCACAACAACAAATCCATATTTAAAACTCAAAATCTATTAAACAAGTTCAAAATATAAACAAAATATAGATTTGATTGGAGGCTCATGATAAAGCACGAAGAGAATAAGTCTATGGCTTCCGGAAGAGTAAGCATATTCTGCTTAATCGACGACCCCCGCCAACTTATCTGAGTCAAATGATTGTTTAGGTAATTACAAAAGAATTACTACACATATGCACAAGCATAAAACACATCTGATTTCTGATCGCATGAGAAATTATAACATTTCCAATGAGACTTGTATGTCGACTATATTACTTTCCAATTGCATCAATCTGCATCTTTCGAATTCTTGTGTTGTTCATCTCACATTCAGTAATACAAAACAGCTACATTATGTTTCTTGGGATTTTAGCTGATATGATGATATGAAACATCCAAGGATTCATTACAGAAGTGACAATGAACATGTAATAACTAACACAAATAATGGATAATTTCTCTCACCTATCTGTATGCGTGAATGATGACCTGGTTGTTGTAAACCTCACACAAATGATTATGGGCAAGTCGAAGGTGTTCAGGATACAGAGGTGCTCCTGGGGAAAACAAAAGAGACTGTTATCAATTTTTCCAAATAAGCCTAGTCGAAAGGATATTGTTTTGTTTTTTTAAAGTACTTTTTTATCTTAAACTTGGAGTTTATCAAATAAATTGTTTTTCATATCAATTATAAACAAATAAATAATTGAATCATATCTCAATTTTGAAATTATATTGCATTCCTTAAGCATAAATATATATATGATTTCATTTCAACTTTTTCTGTAATTAGTTCCAAGTTGTTTGGACTGCATGTACAGGGAGGTTTTTTTGTGATCCGTTATTGCTGTTTTCATTGTTATTTTAAATATCCGTGTCCATACATCTACAAACCTTGCAAAGGAACCGTTGCCTGGCAATGTGTGCAGAATAGGGTTTGTCCATCACGAGATGTGAAAAAATACGCAGCAAGTAGTTTGCGTCTGCCGATAGGTAAGTTTTCAGGTAATAGGGAAAATCTCTCGATGAAGGTCATATCCACTTGATTGACCTTAGCTGTGTTGCCTAACTGCAATGATAGTTAACATTTATAAGATTATGAATAATAAATTGATAGCGTTGGTCTGTCCTGTGTTTCAGAATACCTAATCCCAAGTGTAAGAGTTGGGTTCGTCAGAACGAAGCTTGACGAGTGCAGGTCAGTCAAACTCTAACAAGAGCAATATGTACTTACCCCGATGTAAATACACTTTGATGCAGGTACAGAAAAATAAAGCAACATCCTTGATTAAGATAGTATCTCGGTTAGCCTGCCACACTCAGCTGATACACATTATGACTTTTTTTCTGATACTAGCATCTTTTATTGAGTAAATATTGCATAGCGATCAAGAACAGTATAAACTTTTATAGATAAACCTCTCTCTCTCTCTCTCTCTCTCTCTCTCTCTCTCTCTCTCTCTCTCTCTCTCTCTCTCTCTGCTGTTAACTAAATACTATATTTTCACCAATACTATTGTTCAAAGCTAACATGGATAAGAAGATTAATAAGAAATGATAAGAAATTATGGATACATATTTTTGAAGCAGAACACTTCCCAACAACTCATTTATCAGACTTTGGTACTGATTTTATAAAAACATTTAACACCATCAATACTTTTTGGAAACATGTAATACCGACTACAACACCGCATTTTTCCACTTAATAACTATCTTAAGACTATCAGCGTCTTAGACAATAATATTTGTAATATCTGTAATACAGAAATCGAAACCATAGAACACATTTTCTGGGAATGTCACAGTCAATTATGGCAAGATTTGCAAACAAGAATATATGATAAGACTAGTAAAATGACACGATTTAGAGTTGAAACAGTACTTTTTGGGGAAGCAAACCCTTTTTCATTGCCCTTAAATTTTCTAATTATGTATGTGAAATCTTATATTTATTCTTCGTCTAGGAAAAAACAACGACTACATCTAAATAGTTTGAATAAGTTTTCGAGTTCCAAATATGATATTGAGAAAGAATTGTCAATCAAAAATGCGTGTATTGAAAAATTTGATCAAAATGGAGGGATTGGAAAGTGATGTTCGAAAATTAGTTTGGTTTTACTCGTTGCTGTTGTAGTTCACAGGTTGTTGAGATTTAGATACTTCATGTATATCTTATTGAATTTTGGAAAACAAATTTAGTACATGTGTACCAACTTATAGCTATCCATACATTATAATAAAATATACCGCATTGTAATTGACCATTGTTTTGCAAAATGAAATTCAAAGAAAAAAATGTTTGATACCGCAATTTAGTATACAACAGCAGTTGTGTATATGTGTTTAAAAATAATATGCCAACTGACTTATGGTGTGCATAGTACCTGTACCTGTATGTGTAAGAGATGGTGTGTGCTTGTGTAGTTGTTACTATTATTTAATTGTTCTCCTTTTTCTCATCCTTTGTTTTATTATTATTGTGTTTATAATTTATTTTTGTTTTGTTTTTATCTATTGTATTTTTGTAATGTAACGTCTTGTCTTTACAAATATTTTACTCCACATGCACATGCAGGAATGAAATGAAAGATAAGATAAACATTTAATTTCATTTTTTGGCCAATCAATGATTTGACTTCTTGATTTGTCATTTAATTCATACACATGTTTTAATTGAGTAATTTAGTATCCATATCAATTTAACAAATTACTCCCCTTTGATTGTTCAATAAAACATTTCCCAAATATTGCTACCTGGTAACCTTCATGATAAGATATCTCCAAAAATGACTTAACCTGTATGAATATTATAGACGTATAAGTTATTTTTGCAAGTACAGTATGAGAGTCCTCCTACGTGAGGACAACACTATTGTTCGGGGAGATGAACCGCGGGCTCCCCAACCCTGGGTACTCCTATCAAATACAGAAGTGTGTATACAATTATTGCTTAGCCATAAGTGTATACACACATCTAGGATATTTCCAGTTGGGGGAATAAAATTTATGTACTGTAAAAAAAAATGTTAAGTTGTGCCTCCCTTTATACAGAATTTGTGTAATATTGTCCAAAGCCGCGATTTTCATTTTAACTTCGAAATAAAATAATTGTTTATTCATACAATTTCACTCAAATAAATTATGTGCTAGAGTCTCTTTTGAGCATGCTTTTTTTAGCTTATTTATGTGACTATCATTTATATGCATTAGCTGCTATTGCCGTTTAACCTCATCTGTTGACGGAAAAAGCATAATACTTCTGCAAACAGTATCAACTGCGGCTTCAGAGAGTAAAACGTTTCCTCATTGGACATTTTGTTTTAATTAAGGCGGAGCTTCAATGCCTTTCAAGGACACCGACTTGTTGTGCACGTATGTTAGACTGTGTGTTCCCCAAATATGAAAAAATATAACTTATAGTATTTGTATAAATTATGATATATGTATGAGTGCAAAATAACACGATTGTTCGGACCGATGGTTGAGGAAGCTTCTTTCAGGTAAGAAAAAACATAAAATGAATGAATGCTCTTTATTTCCTCCAGAAAAATACATAACATGACCAATTACAAAACAAATTCGTGCAATTATCTATATATATATGCTAATTATATGGTAATATTTCGCACGCCGCCATTCATAGATATCTGTATTAAATTAATTGAAAGTATATTTTCCCTCATTTTGATTCTTATTAGATATATGATTTTTGCGATATTCGACATAATGTTTCGCCAAACTTCACAATGTATACTTTCTGTGATGTTTTTCATTACCATCAAGGTAAAATAGTTGAACCGGGTCGGTTATAGGAAGGATATCAACTGTCATGAAAAAAAAATGGTTTCTTTCTTCATTCAAGAGACCAACCAACCAATTGTTTTCCCATAGACCTTAGTGTTAACGTTTTGGATAATTTCATTCAAATGCTTGAATTAAATATGACGATTATGGTTTATAACAAAAGTTTAGGGTCTGATATAGCACCTAATCAAAAAAAAAAGTTGGGTCCTTCAGCTCAAATTTTCTCCAGGGTAGCCATTTTGAAAATAGGTGAATTTCGCAGTAAAAATTCTCAAAAATCTTAAATGTTTACCTGTTTACTATTATTACGTGAACTTTTGGGGAAAAAAACAATCGGACTTAAGAAATTTATATCAACATTTCTTATTGATAGTTACCTATCAGGCTACATATCTATTTTCTCACTTCATAACATACTGGCCAATCAGTGGCTGCCAGACATTTTATCCTTGGCTCAACGTTCTATACACAGGGGCTGTTTCAAAAATATATTTTTTCAATTGGTTGGTTGTTCCCTATAGCATCTTTAACATTTTTCAAATATAACTTTTCTGGAACAGGATAGAACCATAGGCTATGCTATCAAAATATGCAGTGCCTGACTGCAAGTCTTAGGCTGGTAGGTTGTTTCTTCTATTGGTACCGGATATGAAATTCTTAAGAGAAAACCACATTAAAATTGAGTTAATTTTGAAATGTAAATTTTAATATCTTGATAA